>NC_091995.1:28063158-28068158 GCF_044704955.1 Pristiophorus japonicus | reverse complement strand
GAGAGAGAGAGGGACACAGAGAGAGAGAGAGGGACACAGAGAGAGAGAAGGAGGGACAGAGAGAGAGAGGGAGGGACAGAGATAGAGTGAGTGGGATGGAGAGAGAGAGGAACAGAGAGGGAGAGTAACAGAGAGAGAGTGAGAGACAGAGAGAGAGAGAGGGGGACAGAGAGAGGGAGAGGGACAGAGAGAGGGAGAGGGACAGAGAGAGAGAGAGGGACAGAGAGAGAGAGAGGGGTCAGAGAGAGAGAGGGGGATAGAGAGAGAGAGAGAGGGACAAAGAGAGAGCGAGTGCGACGGAGAGCGAGAGAGAGAGGGACAGAGAGAAAGGGATAGAGAGAGAAGGTGGGACAGAGGGAGAGAAGGGGACAGAGAGAGAGAGAGAGAGAGGGACACAGAGGGAGAGAGGGACAGAGAGAGAGAGCGAGGGACAGAGAGAGAGGGGGATAGAGATAGAGAGAGGTATACAGAGAGAGAGAGAGAGAGGGACAGAGAGAGAGAGAGAGAGAGAGGGAGACACAGATAGAGAGAGAGGGGGGGCAGAGAGAGAGGGGGGGTCAGTGAGAGAGAGATGGACAGAGAGAGAGAGAGGGACAGAGAGAGAGAGAGGGACAGAGAGAAAGAGAGAAAGGGATAGAGAGATAGGGTGGGACAGTGAGAGAGAAGGAGACACAGAGAGAGAGAGAGGGACAGAGAGAGAGAGAGGGACAGAGAGAGGAAAGGGAGACAGAGAGAGAGAGGGGGAGCAGAGAGAGAGAGAGCGCGGGGGACAGAGAGAGAGAGAGGGGGACAGAGAGAGAGAGAGGGGGACAGAGAGAGAGAGAGGGACAGAGAGAGAGAGGGACAGAGAGAGAGAGAGTGTAACAGCGAGTGTGAGAGAGAGAGAGAGAGAGAGGGGGACAGAGAGAGAGAGAGGGACAGAGAGAAAGAGAGAAAGGGATAGAGAGAGAAGGTGGGACAGAGGGAGAGAAGGGGACAGAGAGAGAGAGAGAGAGAGATAGGGACAGAGAGAGAGAGAGATGTACAGAGAGAGAGAGAGGGGGACAGAGAGAGAGAGGGGTGGACAGAGAGAGAGAGGTGGATAGAGAGAGAGAGAGAGAGAGAGAGTGGGACGGAGAGAGAGAGAGAGAGAGAGGGACAGAGAGAAAGAGAGAAAGGGATAGAGAGAGAGGGTGGGACAGAGCGAGACAAGGGGACAGAGAGAGAGAGTGAGGGATACAGAGAGAGAGAGAGGGACAGAGAGAGAGGGAGAGGGGGACAGAGAGAGAAGAGGGAGCCAGAGAGAGAGAGAGAGCGAGATAGAGAGAGAGAGGGGGGTCAGAGAGAGAGAGGGGGGGCAGTAAGAGAAAGATGGACAGAGAGAGCGAGGGACATAGAGAGAGAGAGAGGGGGTCAGAGAGAGAGAGAGTGGGACGGAGAGAGAGAGAGAGAGGAACAGAGAGAAAGAGAGAAAGGGATAGAGAGAGAGAGGGTGGGACAGTGAGAGAGAAGGAGACAGAGAGAGAGAGGGACAGAGAGAGAGAGAGGGACAGAGAGAGAGAGAGCGAGGGACAGAGAGAGAGAGCGGGGGACAGAGAGAGAGAGAGGGGACAGAGAGAGAGGGGACAGAGAGAGAGAGAGGGACAGATAGAGAGAGAGAGGGACAGAGAGAGAGAGAGAGCGAGAGGGACAGAGAGAGAGAGAGAAGAGTGAGACAGAGAGAGAGAGAGGGACAGAGAAAGAGAGAGGGGGACAGAGAGAGAGAGAGGGGACAGAGAGAGAGGGGACAGAGAGAGAGAGAGGGACAGAGAGAGAGAGAGGAACAGAGAGAGCGTGAGAGACAGAGAGAGAGAGAGGGGGACAGAGAGAGAGGGGTGAGGACAGAGAGAGGGAGAGCGACAGAGAGAGGGAGAGGGACAGAGAGAGAGGGACACAGAGAGAGAGAGAGGGACACAGAGAGAGAGAGAGGGGGACAGAGAGAGAGAAGGAGGGACAGAGAGAGAGAGGGAGGGACAGAGATAGAGTGAGTGGGATGGAGAAAGACAGGAACAGAGATGGAGAGTAACAGAGAGAGAGTGAGAGACAGAGAGAGAGAGAGGGGGACAGAGAGAGGGAGAGGGACAGAGAGAGGGAGAGGGACAGAGAGAGAGAGAGGGACAGAGAGAGAGAGAGGGGGTCAGAGATGGAGAGGGGGATAGAGAGAGAGAGAGAGGGACAAAGAGAGAGCGAGTGCGATGGAGAGCGAGAGAGAGAGGGACAGAGAGAAAGGGATAGAGAGAGAAGGTGGGACAGAGGGAGAGAAGGGGACAGAGAGAGAGAGAGAGAGGGACACAGAGGGAGAGAGGGACAGAGAGAGAGAGCGAGGGACAGAGAGAGAGGGGGATAGAGATAGAGAGAGGTATACAGAGAGAGAGAGAGAGAGGGACAGAGAGAGAGAGAGAGAGAGAGGGAGACACAGATAGAGAGAGGTGGGGGGCAGAGAGAGAGAGGGTGGTCAGTGAGAGAGAGATGGACAGAGAGAGAGAGAGGGACAGAGAGAGAGAGAGGGACAGAGAGAAAGAGAGAAAGGGATAGAGAGATAGGGTGGGACAGTGAGAGAGAAGGAGACAGAGAGAGAGAGAGAGAGAGGGACAGAGAGAGAGAGAGGGACAGAGAGAGAGAGAGGGACAGAGAGAGGAAAGGGAGACAGAGAGAGAGAGAGGGGGAGCAGAGAGACAGAGAGAGCGGAGGACAGAGAGAGAGAGAGGGGGACAGAGAGAGAGAGAGGGGGACAGAGAGAGAGAGAGGGACAGAGAGAGAGAGGGACAGAGAGAGAGAGAGTGTAACAGCGAGAGTGTGAGAGACAGAGAGAGAGAGAGGGGGACAGAGAGAGAGAGAGGGACAGAGAGAAAGAGAGAAAGGGATAGAGAGAGAAGGTGGGACAGAGGAAGAGAAGGAGACAGAGAGAGAGAGAGAGAGAGAGAGAGGGACAGAGAGAGAGAGATGGACAGAGAGAGAGATGGACAGAGAGAGAGAGAGGGGGACAGAGAGAGAGAGTGGGGGACAGAGAGAGAGAGAGGGAGACAGAGAGAGAGATAGAGGGGGGGCAGAGAGAGAGAGAGGGGACAGAGAGAGAGAGAGAGGAACAGAGAGAGCGTGAGAGACAGAGAGAGAGAGAGGGGGACAGAGAGAGAGGAGGTGAGGACAGAGAGAGGGAGAGCGACAGAGAGAGGGAGAGGGACAGAGAGAGAGGGGGACAGAGAGAGAGAGGGGGATAGAGAAAGAGAGAGAGGGACAGAGAGAGAGAGAGTGGGACGGAGAGAGAAAGGAACAGAGAGAGAGAGGAACAGAGAGAGAGTTAGAGACAGAGAGAGAGAGAGGGGGACAGAGAGAGAGAGGGTGGGGACAGAGAGAGGGAGAGGGACAGAGAGAGAGAGAGAGTGCGACGGAGAGCGAGAGAGAGAGGGACAGAGAGAAAGGGATAGAGAGAGAGGGTGGGACAGAGTGAGAGAGAAGGGGACAGAGTGAGAGAGAGAGGGACAGAGAGAGAGAGAGAGAGGGACAGAGAGAGAGAGAGAGGGACAGAGAGAGAGGGGGATATAGAGAGAGAGAGGTATACAGAGAGAGAGAGAGAGAGAGAGGGACAGAGAGGGAGAGAGAGGGACAGAGAGAGAAGAGGGAGACAGAGAGAGAGAGAGAGAGAGTGGGAGACAGAGATAGAGAGGGGGGGGCAGAGAGAGAAAGGGGGGGCAGTGAGAGAGAGATGGACAGAGAGAGAGAGGGACAGAGAGAGAGAGAGGGACAGAGAGAGAGAGAGAGGGGGACAGAGCGAGAGAGGGGGATAGAGAGAGAGAGAGAGTGGGACGGAGAGAGAGAGAGAGAGGGACAGATAGAAAGAGAGAAAGTGATAGAGAGAGAGAGGGTGGGACAGTGAGATAGAAGGAGACAGAGAGAGAGAGAGAGGGACAGAGAGAGAGAGAGGGACAGAGAGAGAGAGAGAGAGGGACAGAGAGAGAGAGAGAGGGGGACAGAGAGAGAGAGAGGACAGAAAGAGAGGGGACAGAGAGAGAGAGAGAGGAACAGAGAGAGAGAGGGACCGAAAGAGAGGAACAGAGAGAGCGTGAGAGACAGAGAGAGAGAGAGGGGGACAGAGAGAGAGGGGATGAGGACAGAGAGAGGGTGAGCGACAGAGAGAGGGAGAGGGACAGAGAAAGAGGGACAGAGAGAGAGAGAGAGGGGGACAGAGAGAGAGAGGGGGACAGAGAGAGAGGGGGGGATAGAGAGAGAGAGAGAGGGACTGAGAGAGAGAGAGTGGGATGGAGAGAGTGAGAGACAGAGAGAGAGAGAGGGGGACAGTGAGAGAGGGGGTGGGGACAGAGAGAGAGAGGGGTATAGAGAGAGAGAGGGATAAGAGAGAGAGAGTGCGACGGAGAGCGAGAGAGGGACAGAGAGAAAGAGAGAAAGGGATAGAGAGGGAGAGAGTGGGACAGTGAGAGAGAAGGAGACAGAGAGAGAGAGAGAGGGACAGAGAGAGAGAGAGAGAGAGAGGGACAGAGAGAGAGAGAGCGAGGGACAGAGAGAGAGAGCGGGGGACAGAGAGAGAGAGCGGGGGACAGAGAGAGAGAGAGGACAGAGAGAGAGGGGACAGAGAGAGAGAGAGGGACAGAGAGAGAGAGGGACAGAGAGAGAGAGAGGAACAGAGAGAGCGTGAGAGACAGAGAGAGAGAGAGGGGGACAGAGAGAGAGGGGGTGAGGACAGAGAGAGGGAGAGCGACAGAGAGAGGGAGAGGTACAGAGAGAGAGAGAGGGGGACAGAGAGAGAGAGGGGGACAGAGAGAGAGAGGGGGACAGAGAGAGAAAGGGGGACAGAGAGAGAGAGGGAGGGACAGAGAGAGAGAGAGTGGGACGGAGAGAGAGAGGAACAGAGAGAGAGAGGAACAGAGAGAGAGTGAGAGACAGAGAGAGAGAGAGGGGGACAGTGAGAGAGGGGGTGGGGACAGAGAGAGGCAGAGGGACAGAGAGAGGCAGAGGGACAGAGAGAG
>NC_091995.1:28050658-28053158 GCF_044704955.1 Pristiophorus japonicus | reverse complement strand
AGGGGGTGGGGACAGAGAGAGGGAGAGGGACAGAGAGAGGGAGAGGGACAGAGAGAGAGAGAGAGGGACAGAGAGAGAGAGAGGGGGTCAGAGAGAGAGAGGGGGATAGAGAGAGAGAGAGAGGGACAAAGAAAGAGCGAGTGCGACGGAGAGCGAGAGAGAGAGAGGGACAGAGAGAAAGGGCTAGAGAGAGAAGGTGGGACAGAGGGAGAGAAGGGGACAGAGAGAGAGAGAGAGAGAGGGACACAGAGGGAGAGAGGGACAGAGAGAGAGAGCGAGGGACAGAGAGAGAGGGGGATAGAGAGAGAGAGAGGTATACAGAGAGAGAGAGAGAGAGGGACAGAGAGAGAGAGAGAGAGGGAGACACAGATAGAGAGAGGGGGGGCAGAGAGAGAGAGGGTGGTCAGTGAGAGAGAGATGGACAGAGAGAGAGGGGGACAGAGAGAGAGAGGGACAGAGAGAGGGGGAAAGAGAGAGAGAGATGAGGGGACAGAGAGAGAGGGAGAGGGACAGAGAGGGAGAGGGACAGAGAGAGAGAGAGTGATAGAGAGAGAGAGAGGGACAGAGAGAGAGAGAGAGAGGAGGGGACAGAGAGAGAGAGGGGGACAGAGAGAGAGAGAGGGATAGAGAGAGAGGGGGACAGAGAGAGAGAGGGGGACAGATAGAGACAGAGGGGGACAGAGAGAGAGAGAGAGAGAGAGGGGACAGAGAGAGAGAGAGAGGGGACAGGGAGAGAGAGAGGGACAGAGAGAGAGAGGAACATAGAGAGAGGGGGACAGAGAGAGAGAGGGACAGAGAGAGAGAGAGGGGGACAGAGAGAGAGAGGGGGACAGAGAGAGAGAGAGAAGGGACAGAGAGAGAGAGAGAGATGGACATAGAGAGAGAGAGAGAGAGAGAGGGGGACAGAGAGAGATAGAGAGAGGGACAGAGAAAGAGAGGGGGACAGAGAGAGAGAGGGAGGGACAGAGAGAGAGAGAGGGGACAGAGTGAGATAGGGGAACAGAGTGAGAGAAAGGGGGACAGAGAGAAAGAGAGGGTGGCACAGAGAGAGAGAGTGGGGAACAGAGTGAGAGAGAGGGGGACAGGGAGAGAGAGAGAGGGGACAGAGAGAGAGAGAGAGAGTGGACAGAGGAGAGAGGGACAGAGGGAGAGAGGGACAGAGAGAGAGAGAGGGGGACACAGAGAGAGGGAGAGACTGAGAGAGAGAGGAGGACAGAGAGAGAGGGGAACAGAGAGAGAGAGAGAGGGGGGGAATGAGAGAGAGACAGGGACAGAGAGAGAGAGAGGGACAGAGAGAGAGAGAGAGTGGGACAGAGAAAGAGAGGGGGACAAGAGAGAGAGAGAGTGACAGAGAAAGAGAGAGAGGGACAGAGAGAGAGAGAGAGAGAGGGACAAAGAGAGAGGGGGACAGCGAGAGAGAGGTGGATAGATAGAGAGAGAGGGGGACAGAGAGAGAGAGGGGACAGAGAGAGATAGGGGGGACAGAGAGAGAGAGAGGGACAGAGAGAGAGGGGGACAGAGAGAGAGAGAGACAGAGAGAGGGGGAAAGAGAGAGAGAGATGAGGGGACAGAGAGAGAGGGGGGGGGGACAGAGAGGGAGAGGGACAAAGAGAGAGAGAGTGATAGAGAGAGAGAGAGGGACAGAGAGAGAGAGAGAGAGGAGGGGAGAGAGAGAGAGAGGGGCAGAGAGAGAGAGAGGGGGGCACAGAGATAGAGGGGGGGACAGAGAGAGAGAGGGGGACAGAGAGAGAGAGAGGGATAGAGAGAGAGGGGGACAGATAGAGAGAGAGGGGGACAGATAGAGAGAGAGGGGGACAGAGAGAGAGAGAGAGAGAGAGGGGACAGAGAGAGAGAGAGAGGGGACAGGGAGAGAGAGAGGGACAGAGAGAGAGAGGGACAGAGAGAGAGAGAGAGGGACAGAGAGAGAGAGAGGGGGACAGAGAGAGAGAGTGAGGGGGACAGAGAGAGAGAGGGGGGGAAAGAGAGAGAGAGAGAGAGAGGACAGAGAGATAGAGAGAGGACAGAGAGAGAGGAACAGAGAGAGTGGGGGACAGAGAGAGAGAGAGGGACAGAGAGAGAGAGCAACAGAGAGAGAGGGGGACAGAGAGAGAGAGAGAGAGGGCAGAGAGAGAGGGGGACAGAGAGAGAGAGAGTGGAATAGAGAGAGAGAGTGGAATAGAGAGAGAGAGAAAGGGACAGAGAGGAGAGAGAGTGGGACAGAGGGACAGAGAGAGAGAGGGACAGAGAGAGAGAGGAACAGAGAGAGAGAGGAACAGAGAGAGTGAGAGACAGACAAAGAGAGAGGGGGACAGAGAGAGAGGGAGAGACAGAGAGAGAGAGGAGGACAGAGAGAGAGAGGAACAGAGAGAGAGGGGGACAGAGAGAGAGAGGGACACAGAGAGAGAGAGAGAGGGGCAGAGAGAGAGAGCGGAGACAGAGAGATAGAGGGACAGGGAGAGTGACAGGGACAGAGAGAGGGAGACAGAGAGAGAGAGAGAGG
>NC_091995.1:28049300-28050458 GCF_044704955.1 Pristiophorus japonicus | reverse complement strand
AGAGTGAGAGACAGAGAGAGAGAGAGGGTCAGACAGAGAGAGAGGGACAGAGAGAGAGAGAGGGACAGAGAAAGAGAGGGGGGAGAGAGAGAGATGGAGGGACAGAGAGAGAGAGAAGGACAGAGAGAGAAAGAGGGGGGACAGAGAGAGATAGAGAGAGGGACACAGAGAGAGAAAAGGGACAGAGAGGGAGAGAGAGAGAGGAACAGAGAGAAAGAGAGAAAGGGATAGAGAGAGAGAGGGTGGGACAGAGAGATAGAAGGGGACAGAGAGAGAGAGAGGGACAGAGAGAGAGAGAGAGGGACAGAGAGAGAGAGAGGGGGGGCTGAGAGAGAGAGAGGACAGAGAGAGAGAGAGAGAAGGGACACAGAGAGAGAGAGAGGTACAGAGAGAGAGAGAGGTACAGAGAGAGAGAGAGGGACAGAGAGAGAGAGAGGGACAGAGAGAGAGAGGGGGGGGGCTGAGAGAGAGAGAGGGACAGAGAGAGAGAGAGAGAGAAGGGACACAGAGAGAGAGAGAGGTAGAGAGAGAGAAAGGGGACAGAGAGAGAGAGAGAGGGACAGAGAGAGAGAGAGAGGAACAGAGAGAGAGTGAGAGTCAGAGAGAGAGAGAGGGTCAGACAGAGAGAGAGGGACAGAGAGAGAGAGAGGGACAGAGAGACAGAGGGACAGAGAGAAAGAGAGAAAGGGCTAGAGAGAGAGAGGTTGGGACAGAAAGAGAGAAGGGGACAGAGAGAGAGAGAGGGACAGAGAGAGAGAGAGAGAGGGACAGAGAAAGAGAGGGGGACAGAGAGAGAGAGGGAGGGACAGAGTGCGAGAGAGGAGGAAAGAGAGAGAGGGGGACAGAGAGAGAGGGGGGACAGAGAGAGAGAAAGGGGGGGACTGAGAGAGGGGGGACTGAGAGATAGATAGGGACAGAGAGAGAGAGAGAGGGACAGAGAGAGTGAGAGGGGGACACAGAGAGGGGGGGGACAGAGAGAGTGAGAGGGACAGAGAGAGTGAAAGGGACAGACAGAGATAGAGGGACAGGAAGAGAGAGGGACAGAGAGAGAGAGAGAAATGGATAGAGAGTGAGATGGTGGGACAGAGGGAGAGAAGGGGACAGAGAGAGAGAGGGACACAGGGAGAGAGAGAGACAGAGAGAGAGAGAGGGCGGCAG